>NC_133769.1:296971877-297010668 GCF_003597395.2 Chelonoidis abingdonii
TCTTTGGCTTTCTGTTACGCTTGTCACACAGCACTGTGCTGTGGACTCTGTATCATAGCTTGGAGATTTTTTTCAAATGCTTTGTCATTTTGTCTTCTGTAATGGAGCTCTGATAGAACAGATTTGTCTCCCCATACAGTGATCAGATCCAGTATTTCCCATACGGTCCATACTGGAGCTCTCTTTGGATTGGGACTGCATCACCACCTGTGCTGATCAGAGCTCCACACTGGGCAAACAGGAAATGAAATTCAAAAGTCTGCAAGGCTTTTCCTGACTACCTGGCCAGTGTATCCGAGTTCAGATTGCTTTCCAGAGCGGTCACAGTGGTGCACTGTGGGATACCACCTGGAGGTCAATACTATAGATTTGTGGCCATACTAACCCTAATCCTACATGGCAATACCGATTTCAGCACTACTCCACTCGTCGGGGAGGAGTACAGAAACCGGTTTAAAGATCCCTTTATATGGATATAAAGGGTTTAATTGTGTGGACAGGTGCAGGGTTAAATCAGTTTAACGCTGCTAAATTCGGTTTAAACATGTAGTGTAGACCAGGCCTAAGAATCTAAGGCCATGTCTACACCACAAAATTAAGTTGACCTATGTTACAACAACATACAGCCTCTGCAGTAATTAAGTTGATTTTGCATGTTCACATTACACTCCTCGTGTTGGCAGTGTGTGTCCTCACTAGCAGCGCTTGCACTGATGAAAGAGCAATGCACTCGGGTTAGCTGTCTCACTGTGCAACTTGCCATCATGTAGTGCAGGGTGTTTTGGAATGGGTTTGCAGTGCCTCATGGGGCAAATGAGTAGCACAGGGGTGACATGAGTTCTACATCCCATGATGCAGTTTTGACTCCATCCTATTATTCCATGGGTATCCTATTACATTTCTTTACTCTTTTCAAAAGCTTTGCAAACCCGCACATACACCATCTCTGCGAGAACCATGGATCCTGCGCAATATGCCTCTTCCTGCACTATTTCCACATATTTCCATTTCCACAATATGACAGTTCCCTGAAGACTGCCATGTTGTGTGCCATGGTAAGAAACAATTCAAGATTGTTGTTGGCATTCACATAGCAGCAGCATACGGTGGACTGCTGGTTGTGGACCCAAGAGATAAGCACTAAGTGGTGTGATCACACTGTTATGTAGGCATGGGAGGACAAGCAATAAGAACATAAGAACGGTCGTACCGGGTCAGACCAAAGGTCCATCTAGCCCAGTATCCTGTTTACTGACAGTGGCCAATGCCAGGTGCCCCAGAGGGAGTGAACCTAACAGGCAATGATCAAATGATCTCTCTCCTGCCATCCATCTCCATTCTCTGACAAACAGAGGCTAGGGACACCATTCCTTACCCATCGTGGCGAACAGTCGTTAATGGACTTAACCACCATGAATTTATCCAGTTCTCTTTTAAACGCTGTTATAGTCCTAGCCTTCACAACCTCCTCAGGTAAGGAGTTCCACAAGTTGATTGTGCGCTGCATGAAGAAGAAGAACTTCCTTGTATTTGTTTTAAACCTGTTGCCTATTAATTTCATTTGGTCACCCCTAGTTCTTGTATTATAGGAATAAGTAAATAACTTTTCCTTATCCACATCACTTTCTCCACATCACTCATTATTTTATATATCTCTATCGTATCCCCCCTTAGTCTCCTCTTTTCCAAGCTGAAGAGTCCTAGCCTCTAATCTCCTCATAATGGCTGCAGAAATGTCAGATGCAGAAGATCACATTCCTGCAACTGTAGGCGGAGCTCACCTCAACTTTCCAGTGCTGTGATATAAAATTGAAAGCTGCACTCATGGTGGAGAAGTGAGTGGTGATCACTATGTGGAAGCTTGCAATGCCAGACTGCTCTTAATCAGTCAGCAATCAATTTAGAGTTGGGACATCCACCATGGAGATTGTTCTGATGCAACTGTGCAAGGCCATTAATCACAGTTGAATGTGTGTTTGGCCAGTTCAGTTGAAAGGCTGCTGGTGCTCTCTACTCACAAGATTATACCTCAGTGAAAAAAAAATCCCTTTGGTCATAGCTGTCTACTGTGCGCTTCATAATATCTGTGCCGGAAAGGGGAAAAGCTTTCTGCAGGGGTAGAATGACTATCTGTTGATTTTTAGCAGACAGATACTAGAACTATAAGAAGAGTTTGGGGGAAGGAGCTATATGGCTCAGGAAGTCTTTGAAGGACCATTTTAACAATGTGTGTTGCTGTAGTGTGCTATGCCTGATATAATTTATATATTTATTTATTTATTTTGAACTCAGTCATGAACATTGTAATGAGAGCTATATGTGTGGTAATGTAACATTGCAAATGCACCTATTGATTGCAAATGCATCTATTGCTATTATCTGTGAATGCCATCAGCCCCAGCCAACATATCTTGTGAACTAATAAAGATTTAATTAAGTTTCCATAAATAGATTTTATTCCAAACTCATACAGACATATTTAATGAACATTTATAAATATAGGAAAATGAACCATGGAGGTTAAAGAGCAGTCATTTCGTAAACACATACACAACCATGTCTCACAGGTCAGAGTATGTGCAGCTATGATGGTCTCACGCGGGGTGGAGTGGTGGGGTATAGCATTGGCCTCGGTCACCATGTAGTCTAAGGGGTGAGCGTGTAGGGAAGTGTTGGAATGCAGTTCTCTATAGGCTCCTGGGGCCAGGGAGCACAGATCTGTTGAATCTGAAGGTCAGAGATGGCAGCATGTCTGTTTACTCCCTGGGAAGCACTATCATCTCTTGCTGCCCATTTATCCTGTCCTCAGGCATCATCCTTCAAGTTCTCTGGTCAGTATCCAAAGCACATGAGGTTTGCAAGATCTTCTGGAACATGTCTTCCTTCTCCTCTTCTTTTTCTTTCTTATCTGGGTGAGCCACTCCGTTGGTGTGGATAGAGAGAGCTGCAAGGTCAAATTTTTCAGCTGCAAAAGAAGCAATGGATACAGGTACTATTGTGAGTGCATTAACTCCCTTTGATCCACCACAATAACAAACATTATATTCTCACTTCTACTTGGTATTCACTGAGCACAGTGGCGCTCCCAGCCATTGTGAATATGGCCCGGGGAAGGGGAGCTCATGGGCATGAGTATATGCTGATAGGACAATTGAGCTGAATACTGGCACCATTTTCCACAGGCAGTGGTGATTTTGGCTGATATCTTACTCCTGAGCTAAGAAAGGATGAAAGGAAACAGCTTCTGTATGCATCTAGTTGCAGACTGAGTCTGTATGCTGCTAGCTTGTGTTCTGCAATGATGCCTGCTGAAGTAATTGCTGAGTGGGGTGGGAAAGCACCCTACCATGGTGGAAGAAATAAGGCAGCCCTCCCAGAAACTTTTGGCAAAGGATTGTAGACTACCTCCAGGAAAGGTTGCTTGAGATGTCTATGGAGGATCCACAGGCCGTCTTGGTGCATATATACAAACTGTTCTCCAGGCTTCCCTCTGCCTAACTACTGAGCAACAGATAGCAACTCTACGTCTATTGGTTATTTCACTACTACATGTGGCATGACTCAAAATGAGTAAATGAACAGATGTGTCCCTGCAATCACAAAGTAAACTGCATACTTACCAGAGGTTCCTTCCATTGCATCAGACTTGTCCATGCTGGACTTCTAGGAATGGCTTGATTGTTCAGGAATCAAAAAGAATTTCTGGCTTGCAGTGCCATTGTATCATCCAGTCACCTGTTCAACATTCTACTCTTCCTCTTCTTTATCTAACACCTTGTTTTCAGGGTTAAGTACAGTGGCCTGTCTCCACGGGGCCGTTGGTGGAAGGGGTCACCACCAAAGATGGCATGCAGCTCCTCAATTTTCATGTGGCATTGCTGCATGTCCCCGTTGTAGCCCTTCTCTCCCATGCCCTGAGCAATTTGCTCATATATGCCTTCATTTCTACATCCGGATCAGAGCTGTGCCTACACAGCCCCTTCTCACCACAGACCCAGGAGATACACCACCACCTCTGTACGCCAGGCAGGAGCATATGTGCAGGATGAAGCCGGTATGGTCAGCTGCACTGTCACTAGGTGAGCTCTACACACTGAGAAAACAGCAAATGGAATTTAAAATTTGCTGGGCTTTAAAAGGGGAGGGGTGTGTTCTTCTGTGCCTGGCTACCAGGAGGCAGAGTTCAAAATGGTAACCAGATCGGTCATGGTGGGGCATTGTGGGACACCTCCTGGAGGGAGGCCACTGAGGTCAATGCAAGTTACACAGCATTTACACTGCCACTGCATTGACTTAACTACATTGACCTAAGCACTACACCTATCATGAAGGTGGAGTTATTAGGTCAGCTCAGTGGGTGAGTTATGTCAGCAGAAGCAATATTGTAGAGTAGACACTTACAGAGTTTGGCTGAAATTGCCTTGTATAGACCTAACTCTGTAGTGTAGAGCAAGCCTAAGACTCTTAAAGTCTTAAAGTTGGCTATGGTGTGCCAAAGGCCACACCGTAATAAAAATATGTCTATGACTTCAGATCTTAAAGCAATTCAAAATCTAATCAAGGACACAATTAAAATCATGCTGTATAAGTTTATTTAGTAACAAATATTGTCCTTTCCTGCAACTCCTTAACATAACCTCAAGTTTTATAATATGGTCATGGAGATTTTTCCTTCTTTGGAATATTGAGTTCTTTAAAGACAGCACAATTACCTAGTCTCTTCAGATCCAATACAAACCTTCAAGGGAGGCTGCCTATCCCATTCCCATCTTTATGACAGATCAGAATTTTTGTTGGGTGGGGCCATAGAGGGGCTTTAAATCCAACTTTTGTCCATCTATAGAAAGGCAGATCATGGAAGATGTGGGTGTTGGATCTGCAGCAAATAGGAAAGTAAATTCAATAATACAAAATTAATTGGTGAATATTTTGATGAATTCACTCTTTATTTATGGGGTCTGTTGCAGGCTACTCAACAAAATACCAAATACTTTGAACACATTAATGAACAACTCCCCTTGGCTAGGTCACTTTTTTTAAGCTGCCTCATAAAGGAGTACAGGTTACATACAGTTCTACAGGATATTCCCTAAAATATCTGGAGGAGTTTCCTGCCATCATTACAAAATAAAATAAGGAAACTAAGTTTACTTGCCCCTGTCTTACATGGGAGACCAACCAGATCTGTCCCAATCTCTCCTTGTCTGTAGCAAAGATGATTTTTATAGTCCAACACAAACATATTTCCCATCCTGCTCCACTCTCCTCCATCTGGGAGCTACAAAGAGCCATCTTTATTTCTCACCACTAAATGTAAAAGGGAGTTAGCCTACTTATGAAACTATAGCCTGTGGCTTTAAAGGCAGGAGCAGCAGCATGTGCTTTCTTTTATAGACCAGAGATTCTCAAACTTCATTGCACCTTGACCCACTTCTGACAACAAAAACTACTACATGACCCCAGGATGGGGGACTGAAGCCTGAACCCGCCGTCCAGGAGAACAAAGCCAAAGCCAAGGGGGCCTCATGAAAGGGGACAATAACCTGAGCCCTGCCACCCAGGGCTAATGTCCTCAGGCTTCGGCCCCAGCAGTGGGGCTCCAGCTTCAGCCCTGCACCTCAGCAAGTCTAAACCAGCCCTGGCAATCCCATTAAAAGGAGGCCTTGATCCACTTTGGGGTCCCAACCCACAGTTTGAGAACTGCTAGTGTAGACTATCCTGTTTCCTCAAGACCACCTTTTCCCCACTTCCTATCCATGAGATTACCTCTCCTTTCCCCATTATACAGGTAAATGTATAGGTAACCTGGACTGAGATTTATGATGCAGACCCTCTTGGCCAGCACAACCATAAACAATCTGTGTATAGTCCTTTATGGGGCATAATATTTATTATTTGGAAGTATTCAAATGATTGCCAGTTAGGCATCCCAAATATTTCACAAATGAGCATTGAAACCAATAGGATTACTCATGTGTTTAAGAGCTTTACTGGATCGGGGCTGTAGATCAATATTTCTCCACAGTTGTCAATGATTTTACCTTTCCAGGTTTGATTACTATCATTTTCTTGCAGTGAGCCTTCCCTGAAAACCTCAGGTAATGCAAAAGCCACTGTCTGTTCAGTTGATGATATTTCTCATGCAGAACACATGACAACTTCACACTGCTGAATACTTTATCATTTTGATTTCTGAAGCAATTCAAGATATCAGACTATGAAGTCCTATATTATTTTGCACTAAGAATCTGCAAATCTAATTGTTTGCTGTTTCATGAGTCTCACAAACTATATTTTGGGTTTAAAAAAATTGGTTTAAATTTGCAAAGCTGTACAGAGATTCATAGATTTTTAAGGCCAGAAGGGACTATTAGCTCATGTAGCCTGTTCTCTTTTATTACCCAGGCCATAGAATTTCACCCATATTGAGCCCAGCAAGTTGTATATGACTAAAGCTTACCTTCCACAAAGGCATCCAAAGTTTGATTCATGGACAATTCATCATTTCTTTGGTAGTTTGTTCCAAGTGTTAATCACCCTCACTTGGTAAAAAATCTATGATTTATTTCCAGTTTGAGTTTGACTGTCTTTACCATCCAAACATGGATTATTTTTCTCCACTAGATTCAAGAGCTCTTTAGTATGCAGTATTCTCTCCCAATTAAAGTACTCATACACCAGATTAAATCACTTTTACCCCTGTAGTAAAAATTCATTTTTGTTTATTTAAGTAGTAATAAAAAGCATAGCTAGAAGGAAGCCTGGGCTACGTATTAAGGATAGAAGAACCTTTTCCACACACTTTGTATGGTATAAATGCTTGGCCTGAGTAGGGACTATCTCTTTTATTAAAATTTCTCTTCTTCCTCCTGCTGATTCTTTTTCCAAGTCTTTGATTATTCCCCACCTTCCTGCTCTGTGTTCTACTTTCCACACTACATTTTTCATTATTTCCTTTGCAGCTCTTTCCCCACCCCAGCCCATCTCACCTACACAAAAACCACAAACCCATTCAAAGATTAAACTACTGAACCCATGTTTGAGTGGGTAAGAAATGAGGTGGAATGATTTCACTCTCCCACCCTCACTTGAGCCTGACTAGCTCTGATGATTCCCTGAAGGAGGCTGCAAGAACATAAGACTACCTTTAGCCAGAGTCAGTCAGGGGCAGTCAGCCATCATAATGAGTAGCCTGAGCCTGGCATAGCACCCACTCAGCAGAATTTTGAGGGGGGAGGATAGCTCATTGGTTTTGCCCCCTGTATAAAGCTGTGCATTGGCCTACTAAACCCAGGGTTATGAGTTCAATCTTTGAAAGAGCAATTTAGGGATCTGGGGCAAAAAACTGTCTGGGGATTGGTCTTGTTTAAGCAGGGGGTTGGACTAGACCTTTTGAGGTCCCTTCCAACTCTGATATTCTGTGTTTCTATGAAAGCTGTCCCATGCTGTGGTAGTGGTTTTACAACTTCACCATTGTCTGTGGCTACAACAGAGCTGAAACCTTTCCTAAGCCCATCATTAAGTTCTTCACCACAAGTGGGAAAGCCTAGTTTCCTCACTTTTACCTTCAGAGGCATCTGCACATGCCTGAATGCCCTAGTGATAAGAGAGAAGGGCAAAACCTAAGAGTAGACTGCCAGGGAGTTGGTCAAGAAGCTGGAAGTTTCAAAAACATTCTCACCCCCTCCAGATATTTTCACTTTAAAATTAAATCTGTTTATTTCCCATTGTTCCTTTCCTTTCACTTTGATAATACAAAAATCAGCTGCACCATACACATTGGTCTGTCCTTTCTGAGGCTAATCCTCTCCTGAAGTTCCTCACAGGCAACCTTGATAGCACTAATGGGACACCCAGGAATGGCACATTTCAGTTGCAAGCCAATTAGATGTTCACTTGCATAGTTTTTCATTGCTCTAACATTGTCTCCCATATAATTGTATCATTTCTGTTGTGTGCCTTCAAGGTGCACAGCAGACTGGACAACTTTTTGGAAATCACTTGGATTCCCAACTGCCCCATACAGCCCCAATATATGTATTACTTCCTGTTCAGACAACCAGACAGCTTTGCCTTCTCTAAGGGAACTTTGGGTGGGGATTGTAATATATATTTTCCCGCTTTGTCTAGATATAATTTAAGAAAAAGCACACTGAATCCAGCTTCTGAGAAACTGAGTACGACTTACTCTGCTAACATAGAGAGCACACTCAATCAATCAAGAATGCAGAAGAATTACCATGCAGATTCAAGACTGCAGTGTCCTTCAGAAGGAAGACGACATGGGGTATACATGTGATTCTCTATTTACACAACTGGAAACATACAGATATTATAGCTGCCTTGCTATCCCCAGCTGCCAGACTGAGAAACACAGTTTGTACTGTATAGTTGCATCATGGGGTTTGTTCAAGTCTTCACCCAATGGTAAGCAATCATGAATGATTTGCTGACTGCACTATGCTACATGATCAGCCTAGTCTGAAACTTGAAATATAGCATGTGAAAAGAGCCTTCAAACATTTATGAGCTTCCAGATTGTTCTGCACTATTTGAATCCATCTTCAAAAAAATTGTTTCTAAAGAAATGCAGCAGGCCAATGTGATGGGTTGGATCACAGAAACCCCCTTGGGGCTGCCAACTGATGTGCCAAGACTACTTCTGCCTCTGCCTTCCCTGCCAGCTCTGGACTCCAGAACCCTGCCTGGTTGTGCCAGACATGCTTGCCGGACTCAAACACAGACTCAGCTCTGAACCACATCCCACAAACTGCAAGTAGCTTAAGAAGTGTTCCTGTCTTTAGCTCTCAGATGTCCAACTCCCAATGGGGTCCACAACCCAAATAAATCTGTTTTACCTTGTATAAAGCTTATACAGGGTAAACTCATAAATTGTTAACCCTCTATAATACTGATAGAGAGATGTGCACAACTGTTTGCCCTCACCCCCCCGGGTATTAATACATACTCTGGGTTAAATAATAAGTAAAAAGTGATTTTATTAAATACAGAAAGTAGGATTTAAGTGGTTCCAAGTAGTAACAGAATGAACAAAGTAAATGACCAAATAAAATAAAATAAAACATGCAAGTCTAAACCTAATACAGTAATAAAATTGAATACAGATAAAATTTCTCCCTCAAAGATGTTTCAAATAAGTTTCTTTCCCAGACTGGACTCCTTCCTAGTCTGGGTACAATTCTTTTCCCTGATACAGCCCTTGTTCCAGCTCAGGTTTTAGCTTGGGGATTTCTCATGATTGCAGCCCCCTTTGTTCTGTTCCACTCCCTTATATGGCTTTGGCACAAGGCAGGAATCTTTTGTCTCTGGGTCCCCCCCAAAAATGGAAAAGCACCAGGTTTAAGATGGATTTCAGTACCGAGTGACATGGTCACATGTCCTGAGAGATCCCAAGCCTTCATTCCTCCCAACCTGATTCACAGGAAGGCCTGCAAGCAAACAGAGCCATCCACAGTCAATATTCCTGGTTAATGAGAGCCATCAAGATTCCAAACCACCATTAATGGCCCACACTTTGCATAACTACAATAGGACCTCAGGGTTATATTTCATATTTCTAGTTTCAGATACAAGAGTGATACATTTATACAAATAGGATGACCACGCTCAGTAGATTATAAGCTTTGTAATGATATCTTACAAGAGAGCTTTTCAATTAAGCATATTCCATTTACATTATATTCACACTCATTAGCATATTTTCGTAAAATCATATAGAGTGCAATGTCACAGCCAGAACTTCTGTTCCCTCTCCAGCCCATTTGCTGCAGCAGTAAGGCCAAGGGGGCAGAAAAGTTCCCTAAAAGTGCAGCTGAGGTATTAGAGTATTAGAGTATTAGAGATTTAACAACTAACTATAGAACTATTATAATGTAATACAATGGCCACATTGTGCCCTCAGATACATGCATGCAAACTCATTGGAAATCTGTAGTTTAGTGGGGCTTAAGGGGTGTAATGGAGGACAGAATTTGGCAGTGTGGAGTATTATAGTAACAACATAATTTAAATAGGAACCCTGGATACAGAGTTCACTGGCATACATAGGAATCTGTATGCACTTTTTAAAATAGATCTAATGAGCTGAAAGACAAAATGAAAAAAATCTGAGCAGAAACTCAGGATGGAATTCTGGAATTGGGCCACTGGGTCAGTTGGATAAAGAGTCCTTCATACAAAGGAGCACTCTGATAATTCAGTTGTGGAAAGAGGAGAGAAGCAGTGATAGATTGGGGTGTATCATACTGAAGTTTATTACCCTGACCCTTTTCCTCTTCTCACACTTCTAACTACAATTTATCAAAAGAACACTTTGTTCTGCACAAGACTTTTTCAGATCTTTTTACTATGTGTTTGTAGATGAGGGTAAAAGTACTTCTGACTTTCAAGAAATAAACCAGAATAAGGAATATAGAGACACCAGTTTTCATTACACTAAAAAAAAATTACATTTATATACTGCCTTTCATACTCAAAGATCTCTAGACCCCTTACAAGCTGCATGTACTCTATGTGTGTACATACATACACACACACAATAACCACTTAATCTACCATTAAAATGCAGCTATTTCTGGGGTAGAACACTGCAGCTGTTAGATGGAAAATATCAAAATAGGTAGCTATTTAGGACAAGAAGTGAAAAGGGGGGCAAAAAGTGATGACAGGAAAAATGAAAAATCTCTTGTAAAAATACACAAAGCAAATTCACCTAATTGTTGGTGGCCTATCATTAGTTTCAGTAGTAGCCAGGAGAGCACTGCATGTGTTGGCACAAACAGATTGATTTAACACACAACACCAGAGTGAAAGTAGTTTGATACTTTTGATGTGATACCAAATGCCCAAGTGACATTATTCTTAACTATTATTATTAAAAGAAAGTAAAACAATGTCCAAAAACATAGGGGTAAAAATTTGATCAGTCTTAATTCTTTACTGAACTATCATCGTGGCAGCAGAGGTTTTAAGGAGAAAGAATTACAAACTCAGACTGTGCTGGTACAAGCATTTACACATGTGCTTAACTTTATGCATCGATTACTCCTGTTGACTTCAGCAGGATTACTTACAGTATGTAAAGGTAAGCATGTGCATGAGCCTTTGAAGTATCAGGTGCTAAGTGTATCTTAATTTTTCAGAATAGTACTATATACCCAGGAATACAGTGCTGATTTTATTCATAAGACACATCCTGTAAGTGGGCCATTTTCATTACCACTACAAACAGTTCTTTTTTCTCTCCTGCTGATAATAGTTCACCTTAAGTGATCACTCTTCTTATAGTGTGTATGGTAAGATCCATTGTTTCATGTTATCTGTGTGTGTATATATATATATCTTCCTACTCTATTTTCCACTACATGCATCTGATGAAGTGGGGCTGTAGCCCACGAAAGCTTATGCTCAAATAAATTTGTTAGTCTCTAAGGTGCCACAAGTACTCCTGTTCTTTCTGTGAATACAGACTGACATCGATTCTACTCTGAATCCTGTAAGCCAGTGTACTTAACCTGAAATGCACTTATATTAACAAGGGCATGTACAACCTACTGCTTTTAAATACATTATTCAGGGTTTGAACCAGAAATGTGGAAGCTCTCAAAAGTCTTATGAAAGGGCTCCAACAATAATTCTGTATTAGAACTAACCTACCACTTCAGTGACCTTAGATCATGCCAAGATATAAAGGGTCCCCTTTGTTGTTTATGGTCTTTCCTTGTGTAGTTCTGCTCATCACATAGCTACTTTTCACTTGGGTTTTTTTGTGTGGTGTGCGTTAAACATGGAGATATTTGTACCATATCACAAAATGATCAGTTCATCACTTCTAGTTACAAATAGTCTATATTTCCACTAGGTTCAAAATGGTTCCCGTCCTCCTTTTGGCTTTATGAGCATACTGTGATGAAACTGGAGAATTTCTCAAAATGTTACCTTTTTAAAAAGATTCCATATTACTTGAATGTTCCAAATTTAGCATCTTTTAGTGAATTTTCACACCATCATAAAATTATCAACGAATATTTACAAAAGGAAAATATATCTTATTGAAAGCCATTACATGAGGTTAAAACACAAATTAAAAAAATAAAAAGGTGTATGACCAGACTTCCAGCTGTCATGAAAACCCAAATGTCACTTTCTACCCCTTAATATCCATATAAATAATGACAGTAACTACATTCTAAAAACAATACTTAGAAAGTGCACACTCCTACTTTCTAAGAACAATACTTAGAAAATGCACATCCCCTGTTTATAACAGTGCTGTACAAAAAACCTAATTATTGTGATTAACTTTGTCTTGAAAAGAGTAAGCTGTTTAAATGGATAAATATTGGTTGATCTATCCAAACATTTAAGCTCTGAACTGGGGATAGGACATCAATTTGTGACTAGTTTCAATCGATTTTTTAAACAGATTAGTTAACTGTTTTTATGATATAATTTGTTTTTTAAGATGTTATATTATGGTGCTCATGCAACTCCACTGAATTAAATTGACCTTACACCAGGCTGAATTTGACTGCGTGGAATTAGAACCTCAGCAGATATTAATTGTCATAATTCCGTTGAACACACAAACTTCAGGTGTAAAAACAATACCATTTCACTGTCATTCTTCTTTTAACCCCACAATCACTGAAGAAGCCATAATTAAATGTAATTTCTAATTAAATAAATCATTCTTGACACATCACAGACATCTACAAGATATCTGATATGTAGCAATAAGCAAGTAATATTACATCATTTTAGTCGTATTCACATCTGTCTTTAATAGCTCAGAGATCCAAAATACCCTTTAAATCAGCAGAGAAAAAACATTCCAATAGAGTTTTATAATGAAGCATCTAGAAAAACTAGACAGAAGTCAATATTGATTATGACAGAACATAAACTATTGAAGTTGTGTTTGAATAGCTCAAAGAGATCCGGAAACCAAGAACAAAAATATTAGGCAGCAGACAGAATTAATGTGTTGATCTTTCCAGTCCCAGCAATCTGGATTGAAATCTTGTCCAGGAATTAAGCTAAATGTGTGCCTGGTGTTAGTTTAGACAAAAACTGTCCGAAGCCCACACAGCTTGTCTCAGGGCAGTCTTTATTTTCAAAAAATATACAGGTGACTAAGGACGAACAAAATTATATTTTCTGATTTCTTTAAGCCTTTAAATTTTGTTTTTGTACATGTGTCATATGCAAGCTTCACTGTAGCAGTGCACTAAAATCCCCTGATAATTGGTAAAGGAGATAATATATGTAACTAGTTATTTGGTCACAAATTTTAGACATCTTGAAAAAAGGGCACTTACGGACATATCAATTTAGACAAAGGGAAAACTAATTTATAGTCTCCTATTCAATTAACACTAAAAAAGGATGAAACAATGTTGGTTTCACTTTATAACCAAAGTAGAAGATAATGTGTGTTTTCTTAAGCATAGCCAAAAAAATCCATTAAACTGTAGAACATTAATATCTGAACTAACACATTAAGCAAAAACTATTAGTGTGAAGTAAAGCATGGAGAATATTATAATAGCTAAAAATAAACATTTTACTAGAATTTGTCAGGCAGATGTAAATACTATGAGTAGCGTGATCTATCCTTTTCTTGTTTTTCTCTTTGAAATTAATATAATCCCTCTTTATGGTTCATTATAACATGGCACCCAGATGGGACTCTTGTGTTTTTTGGGACTAGATTGTCTAACAAGAAGAGTGATCTAATGCATGACTCCCTCCTTTAGTTCAAGTGGTAGAAACCTGTGTTTTGGTGCTGAATATCTTAGGTGCAATCCTTATTGATTACTCTATCTGTCTGTGTTCATGCTTTGTTACATGAGCAGAGGGATAGTAATGAAGAATAAGAGGACAGTCCGGAAAATTTGTGAGTATAATAAAGAAAAAAAAAGTAAAGAAATGAGACCTTAGAGCACACAAACAACCTGCCAATAAGATAATTGATTTTACTGCAAGGTTTTATAGGCTATTCAATAGACTAACCAAGATGGTAGCAGCAGTGCAAGGACAGTGGAAAACTAGTAGGGATGTGAGAATAATCCATCTGGAACTATTGTTTAGATGGAAATGTTGCATAATTAAAGGCCTACTCCTGTACCCAAAGTGTACAGAAAAGCTTTAATTGACCCCAACAAAAACAGAGACTGTGGTCTAAACACAGGGACAGATTTTGCCTTCATTTACATCTGTGTAAATATCGAGTTGCTGCATTCTAGATTTACACAGGGGATAACTGAGGAGATAATTTGTCCAACATGTGGATCCCTACAGCCTGTGTAATAGCAAATATTGAATTGTAAAGAAACTGGGTCATATGAACTATTATAGTTAGGAGACAGTGTCCATAATTCCTCCATCTATCAATTTATATCATAACAAAATCTCAAGTTTTTCATCATTATAAGATTTACTCTTGGAGAAATTTCTGGAGGTTGACAAAAATAGTTCAGATTAGTGTACCCACTAAGATTCCAATTCTGAAATCACATACAAGGGGAAAACAATTTGTTTCTGCTTCCATGCCAAAGTGTTAATTTTATTACCTCATCCTCCTAACTTAACCTTTACCACATTAGTTTGTTGCAGCCAGTCAGACACCAAGATTGTACATAAAGCTGTGTAGAGAACAGGCATTCCATTCTGTGGAGGATTTTGAGACTTCAGAATTTGTGTTCATTCTGATACGGAACAAACCCCCAAAATTTTAAAATTCTTCACAAAAAGTGTTTCAGCTCAATAAAAATTTTGATTTTGATCATCAGAATGTTATAAAATTGAAAATATAAAAATATAACAAAAATAAAACTCAAACAAAAATATTTTATTCCAGAAGTGTCAAAACAGCACATTTTCATATTATTATGTTTTTAACCTTCTCTCCCCCACACCCCTCCCAAAAAATTTTGGCAAAGATTATTTTGTGATTTTGACAGAACTGTATTTCCTTACAGAAAACTGTTTCAGTAAATATTTTCCCACCAGCACACTCTGGGATCAGGATGTAAAGAATAATGAGGCCCAATGGTAGGGCTTTCTGGATCAGAGTCCTCCCCCCTTCCCCCCTTCCCGCTCCCTACCCAACACACATACAAACAGGAAATGCAGGGGACTCAACAAATGTGCTTTTCACCTGAATCCCCAGAAGCAAGTGTGCATGGAGGGACAAGAAATGGGAGGGGCCTAGAAGGAGCTGGCTAGACACATGCTGAAACACAGTGATAATAGAAATGGCCCCCTGCCAGCCCAAAAGGGGATCCACAGGAAGAACTGTGCATCTAAGGGCCTCTCAGAAGCTCACAACCTCCTGATAGTTTCCTTGGGGTTGTGAGCCTATATCCTACCCAATTGCTGGGGCTGTGCCTTAAAGGAAAAATTACTCCTATGTAATATGATCATCATTTTGTAGCAAACACATATTCTTAATTCGGTATTTTTGTAGAGTAAGTCTTATTTATCTTCAATATATACTGGGTTCTAACTACCACAAGGTTGGTTGGCCTTCCTCTACATATGTAGCAAACAGATTTTCATTTCTCTTCTGTCTGCCAAAGAGGGGTCTAGTTTTGATGGCAATGTTTCTTCAAGATTTACTGTTTGTTTTAGAATGACTGGACATGTGTGTGCAAAATAAGATTTACAGGAATGAGGCTGGAATTCTAGGCTGGACTAACAAGTTTAAAAGGCTCATTTTCAAATATTCACTTTGTCTGACAAGATGAGTGTAAATATGCAGGACATGTTCATAAGGATCTCTTGCTCCTCCCCCCTAGGTAGAGAAGGGACGTGAGTGGACGAGAGCTGATTTCCTGAGGAAACTACAATGCATTGTCACCTCCCAGAAAACACCATCCTAGCCACCATGGATGTAGAGGCTCTCTACACAAACATCCCACACACAGATGGAATACAAGCTGTCAGGAACAGTATCCCTGATGATGCCACAGCACAACTGGCTGCTGAGCTCTGTGCCTTTATACTCACACACAACTATTTCCAAGTTTGATGACAATATATATGTCCAGATCAGTGGCACTGCTATGGGCCACCTGCATGGCCCCACAATATGCAATATTTTTATGGCTGACTGGAACAACGCTTCCTCAGCTCTCGTCCACTCACGCCCATCTTCTACCTACGCTACATTGATGACATCTTCATCATCTGGACCCATGGGAAGGAGACTCTAGAAAAATCCACCACGATTCAACAACTTCCACCCCACCATCAACCTCAGCCTGGACCTATCTACACGGGAGGGTCCACTTTCTAGACACCACGGTGCAAATAAGTGATGGTCACATTAACACCACCCTATATCGAAAACCTACGACCACTATGCCTACCTTCATGCCTCCAGCTTCCATCCTGGGCACATCACACGATCATTGTCCACAGCCAGCACTGAGGTACAACCCATCTGTCCTAACCCTCAGACAGAGACCAACACCTACAAAATCTCCACCAAGCATTCTCAAAACTACAATACCACATGAGGAAATTAGGAAACAGGTCAACAGAGCCAGACGTGTACCCAGAAGCCTCCTACTGCAAGACAAACCCAAGAAAGGAACCAACAGGACTCCACTGGCCATCACATACAGCCCCCAGCTAAAACCCCTCCAACGCATCATCAGGGATCTACAATCCATCCTGGACAATGATCCCACACTTTCACAGGTTTGGTGGCAGGCCAATCCTTGCCCACAGACAACCTGCCAACCTGAAACGTATTCTCACCAGCAACTGCACACCGTACCATAGTAACTCTACCTCAGGAACCAATCAATGCAACAATCCCGACGCCAACTCTCCCCACATATTCTACACCAGCGACACCATCACAGGACCTAACCAGATCAGCCACACCATCACCGGTTCATTCACCTGCACGTCCAACCAATGTAATATACGCCATCATATGCCAGCAATGCTGCTCTGCTATGTACATTGGCCAAACAGGACAGTCTCTACGGAAAAGGATAAATGGACACAAATCAGATATCAGGAATGGCAATATACAAAAACCTGTAGGAGAGCACTTCAACCTCCCTGGCCACACTATGGCAGACCTTAAGGTGGCCATCCTGCAGCAAAAAAACTTCAGGACCAGACTTCAAAGAGAAACTGCTGAGCTTCAGTTCATCAAAATTTGACACCATCAGCTCAGGACTAAACAAAGACTGTGAATGGCTTGCAATTACAGAACAATTCTCCTCCTGGTTTCACACCTCTACTGCTAGAACAGGGCCTCATCCTCCCTGTTGAACTAACCTCGTTATCTCTAGCTGCTTGCTGCATATATATACCTGCCCCTGGAAATTTCCACTACCTGCGTCTGACGAAGTGGGTATTCACACACGAAAGCTCACGCTCCAAAACGTCTGTTAGTCTATAAGGTGCCACAGGATTCTCTGCTGCTTTTAAATTTATAGTACTTTCAAGGCCCACTCCTAAAACATAATAAGCACCCTAATCACCTATTGAAGTAAGTGGGAGTTGAGAGTGCTCAGCATCTTGCTGGTGCCTTCAAACTATGACAAAATTTAACCCATAGGTTGTGTATTTAATTCTCCTCTTCTTTTTAGTAAGGTAGATCAGGAGTAACTCCAGTGAAAGGTGGAATGCACAGATGTAAATCTAGTGTGAGAAGAGACTCCCTCTGTAAGGTATTCCCCCCATTACTATAGTATCTCAGCACTTCAGAACCTTTAATGCATTTATCCTCTCAACACTTCTTTGAGGCAACAAAATACTTTTATCCTCATTTTACTGAGAGGGAACCAGACACAGATAAGTAAAGTGACTTACTCTAACTCAGGAGGCCTGAGGTAGAGCGGGAACTTAAACCCAGGTCTTGCAAGCCCTAAACTTGTATAGTAACTCCTGGATTATCCTTCCTTTTCATGACCTGTGTATCTATCAATCAGTTTATATTCACAGGTCTCCTGTATGCACTTTAAGATTCGAGTACAATTATCTGTGTACATGGCTTTCTCAATGTAAGCTGCTCCAACTGTGAAGCAGCAAGGTTTTGTTTCACCGTGACAAAGCGTCTTTCCACCCAACAAACACATCATTAGATGCTTTGGCTTTGTAGGACTTTGCTGAAAGAGGCAGGGGTTTTTTTGGGTTTTTTGGGTTTTTTTGGTGCAAGAAAGCTTGATTTTGACAAATCTCTCCAACCCCTTTTTTGAGGTAAAACTTCTCAGTCAACAATTTTTGATCAACCTTATTCACACGGATTTCAGGGTTGGGAGCAAGGATTAATATTCTAGAAGATAAGGGCACAGAATGTTGTTCATATATGATTTTGTGCAACCCAATTTTTCAAGGCATACCAGGTTTGTATAGTTTTCCCTCCACTCATCTCCCTTTTAAAATGATTAATACGCAGGTTGGGAAGAAAAAATGGAAGTAGAAAGGGAAGAAGGCATGCACACGAATTATATTGATTTGAATTTTTTTCCTAAATTAAAGCAAAAATCTGAAAAGGGATATTAGTATCAGCATCTGGGTAGGCTGGCTTTTAAAAAAAAAAACCTAGACTATTCCACTAGTTAGAGAATTGATAGGGAAAGCTTTCAATTTTCTTTTTGTACAGGGAACACTACCAGTATTTCGGACTTTTGAGTGTACCTTCAGTATCTCCTAGCTGTTAACAAAATACATCCATAAATCTCAGCTATGACACTATTTATTATGATTATTATTACAATATATGGTGTCAAAAGGCTACACTCAAACACTCATCTGAATTTACTTCCTTGCCCTACTATTTCTTATTAATATAGTTTTTTTACCCATCATGCATTGCCACTGGAATCTGATCATGCTTCGTCATAGTATGGCTAGCAATGCTTCTGGTTCAGACCTTTACCCTCAAATACAGAGCTTAGTTAAACTAGGAAGAGAGTGCAAAGGGCAGGTATATGTGTTCAACTGACTTAGCACTTGAGGAAAAAAAAATCAGGAGACCTCTTTGCAACCATGTTAAACTGGAAAAAAATGTTCATATATTTCTTATCAACAAATGGTCAAATAATTAAATAGAATTTTAATGCTAGTTTTTAAACCTGGCTTTTCAAAGAGAATTTTAAAGCTATACCGAAAAAAGATACATGTGCATACAGGGCCGGCTCTGGCTTTTTTGCCACCCCAAGCAAAAAAAAAAGGGGGAGGCTCGGCCAGGGAGGCAAAGCAGGGAAAAAAACAAAACAAAACACAACACTTTGCGGCAGGAGCAGCAAAGTGGAGGGAGGGGGGACAAAACAAAAATGGCGTGGCTGAAACAGCAAAGCGGGGGGCAGGGGGAGAAACAATGGTGCAGCCGGCAAAGCAGGGTAAAAACCAAAACAAAAAACCCTATAGGGTGGCCAGAGCCAGGGGCACTCTCTGTGCTGCAGAATGCGCGCCCAATCTAGTGTGGGGGAGGGAGAGCGGGGGAGAGAGAGAAGGGCAGCGGCCAGTTCTTCAGCGGGGCACTCATCCCACAGCCCCGACCACTGCGTCGCCTGCTGGGAGGGCTCTGATCCGGTGCCCTTGTTGCCAATAAGGCAGCAGCATGTTGGGCTGCATTAGTAGGAGCATTGCCAGCAGATTGAGGGAAGTGATTATTACCCTCTTTTTGGCACTGGTAAGGCCACATCTGGAGTATTGCGTCCAGTTTTGGTCCCCCCACTACAGAAGGGATGTGGACAAATTAGAGAGAGTTCAGCGGAGAGCAACGAAAATGATTAGGGGGCTGGAGCACATAACTGATGAGGAGAGGCTGAGAAAAACTGGGGTTATTTAGTCTGCAGAAGAGAAGAGTGAGGGGGGATTTGATAGCAGCCTCCAACTACCTGAAGGGGGATTCCAAAGAAGATGGAGCTAGGCTGTTATCAGTGGCGTTAGATGACAGAACAAGAAGCAATGGGAGAGGTCTAGGTTGGATATTAGGAAACATTGTTTCACTAGGAGGTGAAGAACTGGAATGGGTTACCTAGGGAGGTGTTGGAATCTCCATCCTTAGAGGTTTTAAGGCTTGACTTGACAAAGCCCTGTCTGGAATTATTTAGTTGGTGTTGGTCCTGCTTTGACCAGGGGATTGGACTAGATGACCTCCTGAGGTCTCTTCCAACCCTTATATTTTATGATTCTATGAGTCTATGACTTGCAACAGTGGCATGATGCAAACATAGGTTTAGGTGAAATTTTAGCAGTTTTACTCCTGGGGTAAATGGGGATCAATCACACCATGTGATGAACCTTAGGTCCAACGAGAACACTGAAACTGGCTTTAAAAGCAAGAAACACACAGGTGTGCGTGTGTATACCTTTGCCAGTACCTAATACGGGGTTGGCAACCTGCAGCACGCAGCTCACCAGGGTAAGTATTTGGCGGGCCGGGCCAGTTTGTTTACCTGCCGTGTCGGCAGGTTTGGCCGATCGTGGCTTCCACTGGCCACGGTTCACCGTCCCAAGCCAATGGGAGTGGTGGAAAACCACAGCCAGTGGGAGCCACGGCCCGTTGAACCTGCCTACATGGCAGGTAAACAAACTGGTCCGGCCCACCAGGGTGCTTACCCTGATGAGTTGCGTGCCAGAGGTTGCCAACCCCTGACCTAATATATAGGCAAGCACGTGATGGACATATGCAAATGAAATATTGGAACATACACAGAGCCAGTTTGGCACCTAATTGGCCATGCACATATGCAAATACTTGATTTTCACATGCATTTTTGGACTTCGATCCATATGTTAGTGTGCATGTACATTTGTGTTTCTAATTTTGAATATTTGGCCCTATCTGGTTGGAAGTTTGGACAGATGGCTTGTTCGAAGACAAAAAGCAAGCAACATAATGCTTATCTGATGGCGAGTTTTAAAAGAAATATGGGTAATACAAGCTCCTAATGTGAAAGGGTTGGAGACAGCCCAGGAACATAATTTAAACTGATTTTTGGACAGAAGTAGATATTCAAAGCTAATACCCAGTTGTTTTCTGTGAGGAGGAATTACTTAGTCTCCCCTTTTTAAAAAATAAATCAGATCTTGTATAGGTAACTTTGCTTTTATTCACCTTAATCTAGCAGTTATAAATGGCAAAGCTTAATGATTAAGGACACCTTCAAGCACTGCATTGCACTGTGCATCAGCTACGTTATATATGTTGTATAAATTTTAGTAATGCAATTTAACACAGTATGATAGTTTCTTGTGCTTGATGCCAAACCAATTTGATTAGTACAAATCCCTAAAAATTTGACCTTGTAAAAAGAATGTAACTTTAACTTTGTAAAAGAAAGAAGATGTCATATGGCTGAGCAAATGTGTGTTGTCTAGGAATAACCATTGAAATTAATAATTGAGCGATCAAGTGCAAACCAACATGCAATTTTATGTTAATTGGCATTCTACTCTCCCATCCCTCAAAAAGGACATATTGTTTTTCTGAACTTGAGAAATGTCTCAGAAGCTATTTCCCATTTTCAAGGAAACAGACCTCTTGAACTACAAGGAAAAGGTGGGTGTGGTAATATATTTTATTGAACCTACTTCTGTTGGTGACAGAAAAGCTATTATTGCACATTAAAAACAGAAAGCCACACAAACATTCCCTCTCCCAGATGCTACCACTCCCCCCTAAAAACTTTGCCTAAAACTCAAAATAAATTCTATTGATTTGCTATTGATGTATGCAATAGTTTAACTTTTCTCCATTCTTTTCATTTTTGCTGCCTTAAACTCTCAGGTTTCAGGGCTGGGAGTGGAAGTGAAAAATGACAAAAACTCAGCGAGTGACTCAGTTCTCATGAAATGTCCCGCCCAAATTTGCAGACACAGAAGTTTGACAAGATAAGTTTCAGGTAAATGGGCAGGTATTAGGTGCATAGTTGAATCATCCAAAGCTGTTGAGGTGCATCATCTTGATGATTATTTGTTTGTATTTGCAGTAGTATGTAAGAGCACCAGTCAAGGTTCAGGGCCCTAGTGTACTAGGTGCTGTGAAGATACACAGCAAAAAACCAGGTCCTTGCCCAAATTGCTCCCCATTTAGGTTATAACAAAATGCAACAGGTGGATGAGACAAACAAATGGATTGGGGTAAGATTATGTAAGAGTAAAGCAGACCTACACGTCAGCTTGCCAGCTCCCTAGCTTTTGTCAGCCGGTAGTAGATTTGTAATCATACCAAAAGAAGTGAGTTTTAGGGAAGGTGAGGTATTGGCTTTGCTAATCTTTGCCACCCATTAGAATTAAAATTGTAAACAGTGAAGAAGTAAATAGCTATTTTTCACAGATAGAAACATGGAATAAAGTAAATAGCTGGAAGAGAATGTATATTAGAGCAGAGTGAATGCCACAGAACTTTTTGCATAGGTCCTTGCTGAAAGGTAAATGTGAATTTGACTTAGCTATGCTAGTGCCCCTGTCATGTTTTTCTCCTGTTAATATTTGAGTTTGAACTGCACAAATGTTCCCACACAGAGAATTTTGAATATTTGAATATTCACCCGGAACTGACATTATTTGTGATGAGACACTGCTTGGCAGAGCAAGGAGACAGAATCTTGAAATCCTCTCACCTGAACCAGGGTTCCCGAACCAGCCAAATGAACCTTTCTTTTCAATCTGTCAATTTGGAGAATTCTCCTTGATACTGTAGGTTAAATAATTAACATTATAAGCAATTTGGGTAGAACTTAAAGCAGTGGTGGGCAACCTGTGGCCTTGCAGGCCACATGTGGCCCCTCAGGGTAATCCCCTGGCCTGCAGCGAGACAGTTTGTTTACATTAACCATCCACAGGAGTGGCTGCCCGCAGCTCCCAGTGCCCATAGTTCACTGTTCCCAGCCAATGGGCGCGGTAGGAAGCACCGCGGGCCGCAGCGATGTGCTGGCTGCTACTTCCCACAGCTCTCATTGGCCGCGAATTGCATACCACAGCCACTAGAAACTGTGGGTGTCTGTGCCTGCAGACGGTGAAAGTAAACAAACTGTCTCATGGCCTGCCAACGGATTACCCTGATGGGCCACAGGTTGCCCACCACTGCCTTAAAGCCATTCTAGTTCCAATAGGATTGTGCAATATTGTACTTATGTAATATGTCTGAAAACCTAAATCAAGTAAAAATGCTGAAGAAAGGGTTAGTTACTTGCTCTTCTATACTCTCCAGGAATCAGAAAGAAGGAAATTCACTGTGAAGAGTTCTTAAATCATTAATCTGATGTGCTGAAGTTTGGTTAATTTAATTATTGTCTTATGACAGTCTTCTACATCCTCAGCTCCTTTCTTCCACCTCAGAAGAAGATATTAATTTGTATTTGGTTCTGTCTTATCAATAATATGGTTTAAGTTGCACTCCTATTGATGATTCTATTGTTCCTTTCTGTTATAGCTCTTAGGATTTCTTGAGCCTTTCTAGAGGGCAATTCTTACATCAAGTGAACCTGAGTGCATTTATTTTTTAAATTCCCAATCACAGAGTTACAGTGGAGTTCTAGCACTTCCTCTGTACCATTTTAGATGCCATGTGTGACATCTTTCCTAGGTTAATTTGATTATTATAACCTTCTCTCTCTCAGCCACTCTTATTCATGATATTTTATTGTGTTCTTAATGTGAAATATCAACATTTAACATTGAGTCTGTAAAGCTGTTTTTTTTTTAAGATTTAACTCATTGAGCTTGCACCAAGTGCGCCTGTCCCATGTTTTCTTGTATTGCACATGTAGTCCACATATGTTTATATGTGGACTACATGTTTCTACTTTTGGGGTCCAAAGAAAGGAAAGGTACCTGCTGGCCCTGATTGGGATCTCTGGGCACTATGTAATAGAAATAGATAACACGAATAAGGATGGGAGACTCAAACCTTGAGGGCCAGATTGTACAAATTAGACCAGAAGTCAGCAACCTCTGGCACATGGCTCACCAGGGTAAGCACCCTGGCGGGTCGGGCCAGTTTGTTTACCTGCCGCGTTGGCAGGTTCGGCCATTCGCGAATCCCAGTGGCCGCGGTTTGCCATCCCAGGCCAATGGGGGCAGCGAGACTGATGTGCTGGCCATGGCTTCCCACCACAGCCATTAGCCTGGGACGGAGAACCATGGCCAGTGGGAGCCACGATCAGCCGAACCTGCCAACGCGGCAGGTAAACAAACTGGCCCAGCCCACCAGGGTGCTTACCCCGGCGAGTCACATGCCAGAGGTTGCCGACCCCTGAACTAGACATAGCCCAACCAGTTTGGAGCCTCCCTTTACTCCAGAGGAGAGCAATGGGAAGCATCTTATTCTGGGATGCTGACTGCTTCTTGGAATTTCCCAGCATGCAGGAGTAGTGCTGTCTCAAAACCCTACCCCCTCATAGGATGCAGCATACTCCCCTCCTTATCCTTAAGCAACCAGCCAACTCTGCTTCTCCCAAACTATCTGTTTGGGTTCCCTTCTTCCGACACACAAGGAATGTTTGGAGCACCCACAGTTGTGCTTGGATATGGGATGTGACTGCAGAAACCAAAGGGCAAACTTGAGCGGTTCTGGATTGCAAGGAACAGAACAGACTGTGGCAGACTGCCTCTTACAGCAGGATCTCAGTGTGCTACATTCATTTTGAATAATTCTGAATGGATTATTGAACACAAGCTCTCATTGCTTTGGTGAAGAGCAACACGAGGAGAAATCAGCTATTCCTGTTCTCACTCAAGTGGAGAGACTGAAAATCTGTCTAGTCTTTATGTGGATTGTTCAAGATATGCATGAGTGGGGATCCTCTTGCCCACCCTGTTCCCCCTTCACGGCCCACATTAGAGCAAGACAGAAACTACTAGATATACTTTGTTTCTATTTCCCAGCTGGCAAAAAAAGGGGACAGGCAGGAGATGGAACCATGGCTCTGTCTCCTCCTGTTGTGTTGGAGCAAGGGAGGTTAATTGCACTACGTGCAGTAGGCATGCATTATCTATGCCCCTGGATCTCCAGGAGGTATTCTGATACACAGTGCCTCCCTTGGCATGGTGTGAGTTTTGCACTATCACTTACTATGATCCATGCCTTAAGTCCCTGAAGACATGTATCTCTGAGTTCTTTCCAACCCAAATGCAATTACATCTAGAACATATCAGGAAAGTGTATTTTAGAATGAACCATATTTTTGCCCCCGGCTTGTCATTTAATAAAAATCATAAACATTATATATAAATCTTCATTTTATTCTGCATATATTTGAAATAATTTCTATTTACATATTTTAAAAATCATTCGTTACTAAGAAATGGACTATTTCGTTTAAAGCTCAGAATTTACTATATATAATGTTTTAATGTTAGTTGGAAACATTTATAGTCAAAACACAATGGTATGAAATTGCAATCATCCTACGTCTCCACTTTTGGCAAATGCCCCACAGTTGTGACTGCAGCAATTGGCTGAAGGTGATTTAATGGTATATATTTCAGTAAGAATCCCAGAAGAGCTCACTGTGTATGAAGCAATAAACGTCTCCAATAACTCTGATAAACAAGACATCTTGCTGAGTATACCACAAACTGCCCTGAGATTCCTGCCACTAGTACTGAAACTATCAGTTGAAGCTTTAAAAAGAAAATTATTCCTTGGCTCAGGAAATGTTTATTTTACTGAGTCGTGCTTATAAAGACAATAAAATCTTGTCGTCTGAGTCTGAGAAAAGTTGTCAGCAACAATATACCAAAAACTAAAATCTGACAAGAGTTTCAGCTACTGTTCTATGTAGATTTATGTATAGTAGAGGTTTATAAATTGAGATCTACATTATGGTTTGAAAACTAGAAGCTTTGTCTGACTTTTTATATCACTTAGTTGAGTAATTATCCATCCTCTTCTTCCAGTGATGAGAATATAGTTAAAAAGTAGACTGTCAGCAATACTAATGACTGTATTTCTGAATATTTGCACCTAGAAAGCAGTTTTCTGCCTTTTCAATTCTTAAACTATGAATTACTTCTTGAAATCTGATTCATATGTTCATCATTCATATTCCCCATTTGCCTTTTCCCTTCTGGAAAAAAAATGTCATAACCCTCAGAGTAATACAAGACTCTTTCTGTGCCTCGGGCAGAACAATTATATCATTTGTAGTCAATTTGGATTATTAAGGTCAGTGTCCTTATTACATATTATCTCCAAACATACCTTTGGTTAAATTGATACAATTGAGAACACAGCATGTTTTATATTTGATTAGTAGTTTAAAAATAGAACCTAGAATCACCTCCACCAAGTTAAATTCAAATTCCACAAAAACAAAACAAAGAGGGGAAAAACACTACTAAATGGAGCGTACCTTGTGAATAACTACAATTTACTTAAGAAAAAAAACTCTGAAGTAAATGATAGTTCCTTGTGAAGAACCTTACATATTACCCTGGAAATTAATTTGTTTAAACGCACACACAAAAAACCCAACCAACAACCAAACAAATATATTAGGAAATTCTAAATTATGCATAGTTCCCAGTGAAGATATGTGTTCCTTGAATTTCTCCACGCCTCAATATGTCTGGTGCTTCCCTTCCAGCCACCAGTGTGTATCTTTGCCTTCATGTGTTTTCCTGCCTGCTGCTCCCCTCATACTGGAAATTTGTACTGGGGACATGTGGAAAGTATAAGTCTTCATGGCTTCAATAAAGCTGTGAAATGTACTGTTTAAACCATAACTTTGTAAGCATGGTACTGCTGCAGCAATGTGGACTTTTTAAAGTGCTCCTCAGGCTTGATAAATTCATAAATGTGCAGGAGCTGCTTTTAATAGTTAAGAAGCAGATTCTGCTACCTTGACTCCTGCTGAGCACTCTATTGAATTCAGTGGTGCTACTCACAGAACAAGATGGGCCAGATTTGCTGCTCTGATCCATTGTGTTTGCAGAGGAGGTGCAAAGGGTCTAGATAAAGGCCATATCTGAAAGAAAGAAAGAACACATCCCAGTAATGCTTCTCACTGCACTTCTGGATGGTGCTTAGATACTACAATGATGAATGTGAAAGGGTTTGAGCATTGACCTGCTAAACGTAGGCTTCTGAGTTCAATCCTTGAGGGGGCCACTTAGGGATCTGGGGCAAAAATTGGTCCTGCTAGTAAAGTCAGGGGGCTGGACTTGATGACCTCTCAAGGTCCCTTCCAGTTCTAGGTGATATACCTGTCTCCAATTACTACTAAATAAAAACCTGAATAGGATAGAATAGCTGAGAATTCCTCCAGTAGGAGGAGCTCTCAGCTGGCATAAAGTCAGAGAAGTGGGTTCCTACTCTATCTTTTCCTAGTCCTTGTGTTGGCAAAAAAATAGTCTCAGAAGTAAAACATGTGGCTATATTTAGCCTGTCATATCTGCCAATGCCTTTCTTAAATTGCCCCAAACTTTTAAGAAAAAAAATCTTCTTTTAGCTAAAAGTATGTATGTGAAACTGCAGCTACAGTCATTGATTTATTGGGTACAAAGCCCTGGCTGGGATGATTTAATTGGGGTTGGTTCTGCTTTGAGCAGGGGCTGGACTAGATAACCTCCTGAGGTCTCTTCCAACCCTAATGTTCTATGATTCTATGAAAGCTGGGATGGCGATCAAAATTGGAGTTGTAATAATTGGGGATATACCTATCTCCTAGAACTGGAAGAGACCTCAAAAGGTGATTGAGTTTATCCCCCTGCTTTCACTAGCAGGACCAAGTACTGATTTTTGCCTCCCCCCCCATGTGGCCCCCTCAGGAACTGAGCTCACAATGCTGGTGTTAGTAGGCCAGTGCTCAAACCACTGAGCTATCCATCAGACCACAGCTTAACTATGTTTAGAATCATGGCTGTGACTCTCCATTGTGTGAACCTTGTTTGAACACTTACACCTGTGCAAAGTGGGTGTGAAACTCTACCAATTAGGATAATAGTTCTTACACTCATTTTGTAATAGTACTTACACTCATTTTGCACTGGAGAATTTGGACATATTGTCTCTACACACTTTGTTGCTTTCCCTGACTACTAAAATCATCTGGCCCCATAAGAACACAATGATATATTAATAAAATAATTGTACTAAAACAGCATATCAATTATACACAAATCTAATTCAGTACGGAAAAATCATGTACTTATTTCAAGTTCCAGAAACTTCCCATTTTGTTCAATATCAGGTTCTTTTTCTTGGCACACTGAAAACATTTCAGTCTCTTAATGTATTATTAATCACTTTCACCTAGAATTTTATCAGCAATTATTTCCACCCCATCCAGAGCCTCAAAGATGCAGGATATGATGCGTTAGCGCATCTAGGTGAAGAGATAAACATGAAAGGGAAGTCACTTGAACACGTGGCTACAGAGTGGGGAGCCAGCTGTGCAGTCTTCCACCTCTATATCAGTCGGACCTGCTGAACCCATTGGCTTGCATTGCATCTAGAAGTATTTGAAAAGCATTGAAAGGCCAGAGGGAGTTAGAGACAATGTGTTCTCTGTGATTTGTTTGTTAGGTACACAAATAAAAGATCAGACTCTGTTTGCCATCTTACCCTTAATTACCATCTGCACAATCCATCAAGGACTCTAAAAAGGAAAATAACCGTTTAACTTTGACCCTGCCTATGCGATAATTTGAAACAAAGAAGAATGAAAGAGCTACAGTCTTTATTGTTTAGTATTTCTGGAAAACAGAATGTTAAGTACAGAATATTTTGGAAGGATACTGATTTAGTGATAGCAACATATTTTTCTGTTAGTTGACTTGGAAGCAGATATTAAGACTTGTGGACACTTTTTTTTTCTGAAATGGTTTAATAAGGTCCAGTGACAGGGTAACAATTTAATGATTTGTAAATTGTTAAATTTCTACCAATTTCTGCCCTTGTGTGTCAAATTCTATACAGAATATTCTCTATTTATTTAATAGAACAAGAGTATTTGCATACAGTTGTTTTGCATGGTTTATTTAGACTATTGAGTATGAAGACAGTGGTAAAATATAAGAATGTTTGATGGTAAGAACTATTACAAGCTGCTATATTTTTGTTGGAATAGTTTTTTGTTTTTTTTTAAAAAAAGCTCATTTCCTGAAGTACTCAACTGTTAAAGTTGTATTTGCATGAGTCAATCCCACACAGTTACATTCCTTTCTTGTTTTCTAATTAATGGCAATTTGATATAAATCATTAAGTCTTATTTAGTGATTTTAATTGGATCACTTTTTATTGTTCAATGTATAATCTGATTCCTCAGAAGAGTTATCTTTAAACCGTAAAATAGGGATAATGAGAGGTTCAGAATAGAGTCTGGGAAAAGGGTCAGCTATTCTGGTGGTTAATGATAATCCAGATTTCATAAATCTTCTGCTAATTAGTGCTAATGTCTTTCAGGCTAGATTGTGTCTTCAATGGGCAGGCTTGCCTCTCCCTTTAACCCACATGAGAATCATGAAAATGCACCATTGTGAAGGATGATGAAGTATATTCCCCTCTCCACATGGTCTTTGCTGAGTTGCTTTGTTGCTGTTTCCACCAGCTTCCTGTTGCTCAGAAAGCCCTTGAATTCCCAGATGCAGTTGGGCCCTCAACTTCTATCCTCCTCCATCACCCCTCCCCGTAAGGGTCCCTAAGTGGCCCAAGAGCAACTAACGGAGGAGAGAAAAAGGGGGATAAGAATGAGAGTAGAATAGTTTTGAAGTTAGTAAAATATTTTGGAAAACCGTTTATTTACTATGGGATATTCTTGCGGGGGGAGGGGGTATCTCTGCATGCAGATTCATCTATAGATTCATTCTGTCTCTTTGGACCAATGACTATTCAAGTAGTTCATATACGAAGGAACAACTGCAATAGGAGAGACTGAGAGAGCCCATACTAAAATACCCTCATACTAGAATAGACACTGCCCTGGTCCCAGCATGCCTTCTGTGGAAAATGTATTGGCTCTAAACATCCATTCCTCTCTCTTTATTCCTTCTCTCTTTGAAAATAGCAAGGATCTATAGATTTTAAGGCCAGAAGCAAGAATTCTGATCATCTAGTTTGTCTGACACCTGGATAACACAACCCATGGATTTATCTTTGGGCATGAAGCCCATAACTTCAAGTTAAACTGGAGCATAACTATGTGAAGGACACCCAGTCTTCATTTAAAGTGTTCAAGTGACAAAGAATCTATCAGATCCCTAGATAAATAGTTCAAATGGTTAATTACCATCACTGTTAAAAAATTGCATTTGATCTCTAATTTGATTTTTGTGTAGCTTCACATCCCAGCCATTGGATCCCATCATGATTTTGTCTTTTGCTAGGCTCCTCCCTCTAAGGACTCTTTTTGCTCTTTTTAGAGGAAGGTAGTCCTGACACAAAATGCAGTTTCCATTGCTCAATATCTGAGTCAGAGAAACAGTGGACTAGGCACCAGCATGTGCCACACAATACGAAGTGTTTGACAGACCTGCACTACTGCTAACCCCAAATATTAAACAATCATGAATCAGGACCCCAAAAAACATATTTGTGTTTTTGGGTTTTTTTAAATTTGCCTTCCACTTTCTGAGCCTTTGGGGTGCTGTTGGGTCACAATTACATGGTTTCTTCTGCATCCATCTGAGTTAGAGAAAACCTACTTTTTTAAAATTAAACCACTCACTTGACTCCAGAAGCAGGGGCTTTAAGAAATATACCAATTATCACAAGACCCTAGAGAATTGGCGAGAGTTGGCAACACTATGTTTGTGGAGGTTATTTGTGAATGCAGTGTGCTCTGAAGGTGTTGCACTTTCTAGCTGTTGCTTGTATTTGCACTGACATTTTGTTATTGAAAAAGTCCATTTGCTCTCTATGTTTTTCCGTTGTTACCATTTAACATTGTTAAAGCTTATTTTTCCTACAACCAGTTTTTGCTGAATTGTATGTCCTAAGGCTTTCAATAAACTCAGATGGTGAAGGCAGTAATAAGTGGCATTAACCTTTAACATAGAATAAAACTCATCCTCATAAAATGAAATAAAACACACACAGGAGGTCTAATTTGCTATTATGTATGAGTTCATGAAAGTCCATGCTGTGTTCTAATTAATAATAGCATCTCTTTGTGTTATGCTATGATTGTTTTTATATAATCATACCATAGCTTTAATGGGTCTTAATTTATTATTTTTTATGTTATACTTTAATTCTAATAGTTTGCAAGACAGTGAACTCATCTTATTCTATAAATATTGCAGTTAAAAATCTGTGTTGAATTTGACAGTAGCTTGATCCAATGGATTTTAGCTTTACTTTAAATTAGTATTTGAGAGCTACCTGGAAGCTTTTCAAGATTTGTGTCAGATAATGAGTCTAATGGTTAGAACAAAAGTTGGTTGAACAAGGATTACTTTGCAAAGGTTGTCAAAGTCTGACTAACTTTTAATTTTTATTTGATAAGTTATAACAGTTTCAGACTGTGTGTTAACTCTCCGAGTGCCAAAGACTGTCTAGTCAAGGACTGAACTATTTTAGTGATGCATCACTGATTTAATAAATGTCATTTTCTCTATTATATAGCCATTTATGATCAGCATTTTTCAAATGTAATACTGTGGCTGCCCGTCGTTCAACGAGTAGGTTAACTAGGTTTATATTGCTTACTGGTTCCTTTAGATTTTTAAATTATTTTGCTTTCTGCTTTTGCTGTCGAAAGAGATAGTCAGAACTGATCTCTTCAATAATGTGTCCATCTTTAAATAATTGCAAAAAATGTCAATTGAAGAGAGCGTACTTAATAGAAGAATTTACTATAGGGCAAATGCTGGCTCCTACCTCTGTGTGTGCAGAAATGCTTTGGTGTACTAGGAGCAGTATGGTTGTAAACAGGAGATATAAGTAACATATAGTTGAGGAAGGAGTTAGTAATGCTTAGAGATGGTATCGCAGATGACAAGGATATGAATGAAAATCTACTTGCAGTTGAAATTGCAGGAATGTGTGAGGAGTGACCTTGTCATGATTTGAGTGGAGAATTAATGAATTAAAGTCTATTTCTTTTTCTGTCCCTCAGTCAGGAAATAATTTGAAATTATGGAGTTCACATATAACAGGTAGCTAAAAAAATGATGCTTTTTCTTGTGCACAGCAGTACTGAAAGAAATCGTCCTGACTGACACTAACTTGGGTCTTGCTTATCTAATGGAAGCTCTCTTCTCCTGCTAAGAATCAAAGGCCCCAGCGAGCTGTTTTATGGGATGCTTCTTGTTTTTAACAGATAGGTGATTCAAACCAGACCAAGAAAAAAACAATTTCACTGACTAATTTTGGATCCTGAACACTATAGGCTGATCTATAGAATAATAATTGTTCATTTGTCCATCTGAATATATTCACATAATTTATTGAACTTAGACTAGTTTGCAAGGATCTGTGAAGCAAACAAACAAAAACAAAGGACAAAATGTATTGGATTTTGAACATGATGAATACCATTGAACTAGATCTGTTAACGTCGTAACTTATTAATTTGTTACTTTTTCAAAAGTGGAGGCAAGGGATGAAAGGAGCTTCCTATTAATTAGGGTCACTTTGGGACAAGGGAGTTGTTCCAAAAATGAGGAAAGCCATGAAAAAGATGAGATGGCTGGCAATCCTACTCTGACTCACTATCCAGATTGGGTTTGAGATTCAGTGGATGCTCAATTATGTGGAAATACCAGCCCATTGCTCTTTCCTTCCCATGTGGAAGGGTAGGCGCACAGCAGCAGTAAATAAAATGCTGGGACTAAGCTACTTCACAATCCCTTTTTATAAGTATTATTGTTACTTATAACATCCATACGGATACATGCACTTGAGCTGGAAGAATGACTTGGGCATAAGTGCTCGTGCCAAGGTTTTGTCATATTGACTGTTAAGTAACAGAATCTCCTTATTGGAATCTACTGTATACCAACAGGATGAACAAATCATTTTAGGTCTACTGTCTGACCTATATAGAGGCACAAAACTCAGAGCACTTCAAATGTGATGTTTTAGAAGAATCTTAAAAATTAGCTGGGTAACCAAAACTATGAATGAAGGGTTGATGAGAGGGATGAATTTAAAAAGAGCACAATTACTTGGGACCCTAGGTAAAAGCATGACATCTTTTTTATGAACACAGCTCACGAATCACAGAGAACTTTGCTTCCAGCACTCATACTAGCAGGCAGGGTCACAGTCAAACCAGGAAGAGGAAAACAGAGAGCCAGTTATATCAGAAATGTTGTCAGACTGACTGGTATGCAAAGGACAGTGGAAGTTTTACAAATCTATCTCAAAAGCTAGGTGGTGGTTGACAAATTCTGCATCAGAGATGTCACTTGAAGATGAAGGAAAACACTATTTAAATAAAAAAGTATGCTTCTCCTTGGTAAATTGTTTAATTGTTTTTTTTTCTCCCCAAAAAGCACTTTATTTATTGTATGTGTGGATATAATTCCATTTTGGTACTTAATGCATACACATGCTTTGTGTTTTGCAATAACTGTTTCATTTTAGAACAAAAGGACATTCTATAACTTTTAAGCTTGCATTGCCTTTGGTGCAGGGAGATGTTTTATTTCCAAAAGGTGATTATTTCCATAGCTGTTTGCAGTATTTTTCTATCCTCTCAACAGTATGAAAGAGGGGAATGTATTGATAACTGTTTGTTCAAGAAAATACAGCTTAGTGCTTAAAGTGTGTAGACCACTGTTTGCTTAGGAAAAATGGGCATTTGTAGGAAGTGTAAGAGGTAACAGGAAGTGTTTGCAAGACTAACAGCAAGGTGAGTCTGTGCTGGGGCACAGCACATGGCTTTCTTTTATTCTCTTTATCTCCATATCAGCCGCTTAGCAATTATGGAGACTGCCAAGAGGGTAGAGAAAGGACCTGTGTTACATATGACTATACAATATGAATGCAAGGCTAGAAGTAATGCCTAGAAGCCAATACAGAAGGTTCTGGACTGGTCTCAAAGGACAGAGACCCATCCAAAGCAGAGCAAAGATGAGGCAATTTACATAAGTAGTAGTATTCCAACTGCTTGTTTTATGGCTCAATGTGAATCAAAGATCTGCTTTTGCTTAATGGATACTGGGGCTGCTATTTTCTATTGGGTGATAACTTTGCAACAACTATTTTTATGGCTTTTCCTCCTCAATTTGGAGTCAAGAGTTGTCATAGGTATGACAGGTATGACAGTTTATACTGGAATATCAATAGGACAAACACATCTGATATAACATTGCACACCTCATGAGTCTTGAGGGCACATTTATATCTTATAAGCAGATGTCAATAGATGCAGGTAATTGATTATCAATGTGATGTGATTGATTATTGAACATCATGTCAAAGCAGAAACTGACACAAATGGATCAGTTCCTTCTGCTGTGACTGATGCAACAGAGAAGTCTATGGTAGATCTGAATATTCTTTTGTCTTGTTCCAAAGAGATCCTAGTAACAGAAGGTACTACAAAGCTGGAATTAATTTTTAATGGAAGACTGTATTGTTTTGCAGTACCTTCTGTTACTAGTAACATACTGTTACTATGTACACCTATATGCTTGAATCAGAGGAGGTGCAGGCTCTGAATTTTTTTGGTTGTCAGGACACACTGCTCTGTAGAAGCAAGGACTATCAGATTTTCTCTGAGGAGTTGCTTGGGGTCATCTGTAAAAGTATTGCCACCTTCTTCCTGAAGATGAAAGGTTGTATCCCACCAAGACCACACAAAGGCTTAGAGATTTAACATGTGACAGAAGATAATTACTATAAATTTGATTACCCAGGAACAAGACATTGTCCCATATTGGAGTAAGTCACCCACAGAAGGAGAGACCATTTGCATTGTTTTGTCTTTTACTCAGAGCCAAAGTATTAACTGGGAAGGTGTATGATAAAATTTTTAAGGCAAAAAAGTCTGGAGTTAACAAAAAGCTTGGAGGGGATAGGAAGCTGTTGTGGCTTTTGCTGGGTCAAAGCGTGTGTGTGTGTGTGTATCAGGGGGACATATTTTGTTCTCAGTAATGTTAGAATTATGTGTGACTGGAATATGTGAAGCTGTCTCTCTGTGGCAGATCCTACCTATTGCATCATCCTGCCATGCAAGATTTCTTTGCTGACATCTGGTCATAATAATAGACATCTCACTGAGCAGATTTAGTAGTGTAACACTTTTTTTCATGACTCTTGGTCAAGGACATATGAAACCCCAAATTGTATTTGGGCCAGGAGTTAGAAATAAAAAAAATCAGAACCTCATAAAAGGCAAAAATAACTGCAGCCAGTGCTGCTGTTGAAATATTGCAAAGCAAGCAGTGTGTGACAAGAAGAGAACAATATGTCATTGTGACCAGATGTTTTTGATAAGATAATATTGATTTGATAAAAGGTGTGTCACTTTCCACCTCCTCCAGACAATCACACTGCCTGCTGTTAGAGTTATCCTCTTTAATTCAACTGCTATTTCAATGTTACTTTACTGCATTTTCCTTAATAATCAGTGTATCTGTCCCTGAAGGGTGCTAACCACTTTTGAAAACCTTGGCCTATGTTGGTGTCCTCTGCAGTTTACTCTTTTAACTCATAACCTCATGTGTTCAACTCAGTTTATAGCAGCATTCCAGCAATAACAGCACTCACTAATCTGATTTTCTAGAGGAATGAATGTTATTTTTTCTCATCTTTTATTTCCTGGTCCTTAATATGAAATTTTACTCACAATATTGATGAGCAAACCTTTCAAGATGCTTGGGAACACTAAAATTATCTCTATTTTTACTTTCATGACATTTAAACTTTACCCTCATTATTTTCTGTCCTGCAGGATAGCTTATAACTCTATCAAAGAGAGATGAGCAAAGAACTATGCTACAATTACTGCACCAAGCATTAATTAAAATGACATCTCTGTTACACCCCATGGATTTTTTTTCTTCTTCAAATTGAGCATAAGGAGTTAACTTATGCTGATGGGGTAACCTGTCAGACACATAGCCATAATCAGTCACTAGTTTTCATTTCCAAAATATTTGTTTACTGTTTACAAACCAACGGGTTATTTATGACATTTCAAGATGTGTTATCTGAACTTTTGCTGGGCATTCTGTTGGACTCTCTTATTTTCTTTGAGTATTTCCATGTTCCTGAAGGCACAAGCTCGAATGGACAGTCTGACTTCCTGAGAACAAGAAAATCTGAGTTTCATCCATGGGTTTCACAAGAGTGTGACTTTAGACTTAACATTGACTCTGGAGGTTTGCTGAATATTTCTTGTGGTTCGGTCATGCTTAGTAGGTAGTTTGACCATCACATTACATGTTTCAGAAAAGGGGTTATTCCTCTACTATATTAGTGCCAATTCTGATTCATTGCTTTCTGGTTCCAGAGACTGAGGAGTCTTGTCAATACTACCATTACTGTAGTCTAATAAAAAGTGATGAATTTTATTTGGGCTCCATTTCTAGACAGGATGTCGCCCATCACACAAGCTACAGTTTGAAATGACTCATGATTCCTTGGCCTCTCATTCTTCGATTGTTTCCATTGCCAATTGCCCAGAGCTAGATCACTGTGGTTGATTGAAGATTTTCAGGAGTTGGACTAGATAGATTGCAAATTAGAAATTATAGGTGATGTCACCTATAATCTAATCTCCTCCTGTACAAGCATTATATGTGATCAAACAGAAAATATGTCTTCAGTCTTAGACATTACAAAGAGTTTTCAATCTGTATTCTTAACTGTAATTCATAGTCTGATTAATCCAGACTGCCTTTCCATGTTATTAGTTCCTTCAATGTATTGCTCTGATAAATTCGTTGAATTCTTCACCAATAAGATTGAGGAACTTTGGGCTGGTCTCTTTGGGCTTTGAATTACCAGAACTTCAGGGTCTCAGTGGACTGTTTGCCTTTGGTTAGGTTTTCTGTGGTTTCTGAGATGAATGTCTGGTTTTCTGGATTCCCCTTGTCCCACTGACTGCAGTTCTGAATCTTGTCACCTGTCTGTTTAAAGTAAGAAGTGTGGGAGTTGTGTTTTTATTGGGGCACTATCTACTAGATCTGAGTGGAAGGAATGTCAACATTTTGAAAAAAAAAATTCCATCCCAAATCAGGATGAAATTTTAAAATTGCAAAAATGTTCATGAACCAACAATCCAAATAATGAATTCAGTTTGGATTAATTCAAATGTTTCATTTACATTTTAAGTTTTTTGAATGATATTGGTCCATTACTAGATGGAAATGATAGAATTATCAATAGTAATGCAGTAAAGGCAGAAGTATTCAATACATATTTCTGTTCTATATTGATGTAGTTGTATCATATAACAACACTCTTTCCATTCCACCAGTATTTCAGGAGGATGTTAAACCACAAATCTGGTTAATTTCCATCTGAGAATTCTAAAACAGCTGGATGAGGAGCTGCTGGACTGTTGACATTGATTTTCAATACATCTTGCAACACTCTGGAAGTTCCAGAAGACTTGAAGACAGCTAATGTTGTACAATATTTTCAAAGGATAAACAGGATGGCCAGGGTAATTGTAATCCCGCCAGTTTGGCATTGACCCAGGAGGGATAATGGAGCACTGATATGGAACTTGATTAATAAAGAATTAAAGGTGGGAAATATAATGAATACCAGTCAATATGCGTTTATGGAAATTAGAGTCTGTCAAATTAACTTGGTATTTTTTTCATGAGATTACAAATTTGGTTGATAATGGTAGTAGTGTTGATTAAGTATATTTAGCATTCTGTAAGACATTTGACTTGGTACTACTTGACATCTTGATTAAAAACTTAGAAAGATATAAAATGAACATGGCATATTGGATTAAAAGATTGCTAACTGATAGGTCTCAAAATGTAATTATAATTGGGGAATCCTCATGTAATGGGTCTTATCCCACAGATATTGGTTCTTGGCCCTGCTATTTAACGTTTATATTGATGATCTAATCCTCACTGATAAAGTTTGCAAAGGAAATAAAACAGAGGGGGTAAATAATGAAGATGACAAGTCATTGATAGAGAGAGATCTGGATTACTTGTAAACAGGATACAAGCAAACAATATGCATTTTAAAATGGCTAAATGTAAATATACACATCTAGGAACAAAGAATGTAGACCATACTTACAAGATCAGGAACTCTATCTTGGGAAGTAGACTCTGAAAAATATTTGTGGGGTCATGGTGGATAATCACTCTGGCCATATTGACACTATGGCCACAGGGAGGGGAACAAAGACTGCTTGTCCAGTACTGCCCCGGTAAGTGGAAGTGGGCAGGAATAGCCTGCTAGGGGCACAGGAGGTGGTTGAAGGGTAACCTGATCCACTAAAGAGGAGAAGTAATTCATCCTTACCGCTCCTCTCTTCTCTCCCACCTGTACAGAAAAGGTGAAAATGTGACTATATTGAGAATACATTATTGCCCTTATATAAATCCATGGTACGCCCACATCTTGAATACTGCGTACGGATGTGGTCTTCTCGAAAAAGGTATACTGACACTAGAAAAGGTTCAGAGAAGGGCAACTAAAATGATTAGGAGTTTGGAACAGGTCCTATATGGAGGGGAGATTAAAGAGCTAGAACTTTTCAGCTTGGAAAAGAGGAGACTAAGGGAGGATATGATTGAGGTATATAAAATCGTGAGTGATGTGGAGAAAGTAGATAAGAAAAAGTTATTTACTTATTCCCATAATACAAGAAGTAGGGGTCACCAAATGAAATTAATAAGCGGCAGGTTTAAA